>NC_136416.1:224623067-224640567 GCF_051521515.1 Lactuca serriola
TTAGGGTTTAGGGTTTAGGGTTTAGGGTTTAGGGTTTAGGGTTTAGGGTTTAGGGTTTAGGGTTTAGGGTTTAGGGTTTAGGGTTTAGGGTTTAGGGTTTAGGGTTTAGGGTTTAGGGTTTAGGGTTTAGGGTTTAGGGTTTAGGGTTTAGGGTTTAGGGTTTAGGGTTTAGGGTTTAGGGTTTAGGGTTTAGGGTTTAGGGTTTAGGGTTTAGGGTTTAGGGTTTAGGGTTTAGGGTTTAGGGTTTAGGGTTTAGGGTTTAGGGTTTAGGGTTTAGGGTTTAGGGTTTAGGGTTTAGGGTTTAGGGTTTAGGGTTTAGGGTTTAGGGTTTAGGGTTTAGGGTTTAGGGTTTAGGGTTTAGGGTTTAGGGTTTAGGGTTTAGGGTTTAGGGTTTAGGGTTTAGGGTTTAGGGTTTAGGGTTTAGGGTTTAGGGTTTAGGGTTTAGGGTTTAGGGTTTAGGGTTTAGGGTTTAGGGTTTAGGGTTTAGGGTTTAGGGTTTAGGGTTTAGGGTTTTTTTTTTTTTTTGGATAAAAGGGGAGACCCCTTGGCGAACTTTATTGAAAAGAAAAAAATTACAAAAGGAGAGAGAGCAACCGCCCCAAAAAAAAACTAACTACAAAACCTAACGAACAACTAAAACTAATCTAAACAATAATTTTTAAAAGGACAAAAAGACCTATCTAACAAAAACCAACCAATCCACTTCCAAGTCCAACTCCAAAGCAAAATATGAAACCAAACATAGCTTCCAAGGAAATAAACAATTAGCTCCAAATCAAAAATCTTCCATCTTGTGAAATCTTCAAAATATTCAATCTTCAAGTAGCCATTAAACTTCCACCAAACCAAATCCCAAAAATTGGCCTCATACTCAAACAAATAATCCAAGGTTTGGATAATATCAATCTTACAAAACATCCAAGGAACTTCCAAATCAAGAGAATCATTGGCCAAATCAATCAAACCATCATAAAATTTCAAACTTCTCCAAACCGGAAAAAATCCAAGAATAGCAATCAACTTTGAACTTTGAACTTTACTCTTCATGCAATACTTTCCATCCCTCTCCAAAAACCAATTGTTGAACTTCTTTCCAATCTTTACTTGAAAAACCCATATGCTCCAAAAAATAAGCCCAATATCCTTCACAAAATTCTTGAAACAATTCCTAAAATTGTCAATTAAATCTTCCAAAAATTTTCCAATATCCTCATTTACTAAAGCAAAAATCTTCAAATTCCATGAAAGAATGTTGCTAAAACCGGGATGGCCAATCAAATTCCACCAATTCCAAAGAATCTACAACTTTTCTCCAAATTCTTTCTTGCACAAACAATTCCAATTAATCTTCAAAAATTCTTCCAAAGGATTAAACCAAAAATTACAAAATTGCCCTTGATGAGTAAACCATCTTCTAACAAAAAAAGAGCTTATAGGACCAAAAAAACCACAATCTTCAATGTCATAAAAATCCAATCCGCCAACACTCTTCTTAAGAATCACTCCAATGATGAGAAATCCGTCAATTCCTTTTTTAATGGGAATATTCCAAAAATACCCCCGAAGGTTAATTCCTAAATAATTAAGAATTAAACCTTCAAAATCCACATCAAAGGTAAAATTACCAATGATAACCGGGATAGACCAGTTTGCATTAAAAACTTGGTAAAACCAAGAAGAAAAAACGATCCAAAAGTGGTTGTTTTTATGAAAACAAGGGAAACAACCAACCCAAATGTGGTACAGTCTAAGGTTAACGTACCCAATCCAGTGTATTAACGGGTAAAAATCCCACCACTTGCTAATCGAACTAGCAGTGGCACCCACTAAAGTGGAGATTCCTAGTTGCCTAGGAAAGAGATTCCAACTAACGGGGATTAAACCCATTTGCTTTAAAAAATTGACCACTTCAAAGGAAAAATTCCAATGAATTCTGGGATGAACCAGAAAGCAAATACCAAGATAATAATCCCTAAGGATCCAAAAATGGTTGTTTTTATGAAGACAAAGGAAACAACCAACCTGTTTGTGGTACAGTTTAAGGAAAACGTACCCAATCCGTGGTATTACCGGGTGATTATCCCACCACTTGCTAATCGAACTAGCAGTGGCACCCACCGAGGTGGAGACTCCAAGTTGCCAAGGAGGAAAACAACCAAGAATGGGAATCAAACCCATTTGTATCAAGAGAAGAACCACTTCAAAGGTAAAACTACCAATGAAATCCGGGATAAACCGGATAGCATTAATTATACAAGCATTCCAATACAATAAAAAGTGGTTGTTTTTATGTAAACAAAGGAAACAACCAACCTGAGTGTGGTACAGTTTAAGGAAAACGTACCCAATCCCTGGTATTGACGGGTAATTATCCCACCACTTGCTAATCGAAATAGCAGTGGCACCCACCGAAGTGGAGACTCCAAGTTGCCAAGGAGGAAAACAACTAATAATGGGGATAAGACCCATTTGCAAGAAAAAAACCACTTCTAGAAGAAAATTCCTCCAGAAAATCGGGATCAAACCGATATGCAAAGCAATTTTTAAAGGAAAATTGCTAAACCCAAACCCGTCAATTCCTTTGATCATCAAAAAATTCATGATTGTTCTCTCTCACAGGAACTCCCCACTTCCTCTTGACAACATTATCAAAGCCCAAAAAATCACCTTTGAGGCCAATAAGCTTTAAACGGATTTCTTCAAAGATGTTCAAAACAGTATTCATCTCCTCATTTTTTCCTTTCCTAAAAATTCTGCAATTTCTTTCTCTCCAAATATAATAAACTGAAGCAGCAAAAGCAATTTTCATGATAAAAACTTGGACACTTTTCCCTTTAAACAAATCTTGAAATTCTTCAATTAACTCTTTCCAACCTTGAGAATTACTAGAGATTCCCACTTTATCTTTCACAACTTTCCAAACAAGAGAGGAGAAAGAGCATTCAAAGAAAAGATGAGCATGCGAATCTGGTTGCTTATTACAAAAAACACACTTAAGATTTTTATTTTTTTCCCAAAACCTCATTCTATCCTGAGTCATAAGCCTTTCCTGGATAGCCAGCCATAAAATAAAACTGAGTCTAGGAATACGTTGTTTGAACCAAACAAGATGAGCCCAAGGAACCTTTTGACCACAATTACTAAGGTCTCTCCAAACTTGATGAATATCAAATTCCACCACTTGACCATCCCTATTCCTCCACAAGACTCTATCAGCCACCATAGGATCAAGAACCGGCAGCTGAAACTCATTCAGCTGGGGAATAAGCCTGAGCCACTCAGGAGGCCAAAACCAAGAGTTGTCCATTATAACATCCTTGACCTTGTCTGAAATTTTGAACCCGGCATTGGCAATTTCTCTAGGTGAAAGAACATGAGAAAAAGCACCCAATTGATGCCAATCATCAAACCACATAAACGAATTAGCTCCATTCCCTATCTTGGTAACAAATTGATTTCTAAATTTGGGTCTCAATCTAATCAAGTTTCTCCAGCTCCAACTAAAATCTTGCTTTTCCTCAATATCCCAAAAGCTTCTACCTTTAAGAACATGAATATTTATCCATTTAACCCACAAAGAGTCATGATTGGAAATAATCATCCATATTCTCTTAGATAAAATAGCTTTATTCCAAGCTCTGAGATTTCTAAGCCCCAATCCCCCATACTCAACAGGTTTGCAAGTAGAAGACCAGGATATTTTTGCCCTTCCCTTCTTGGATTCATCACAATCCCACAAAAAATTCTTCATCAATTTCTCAATTTCCTTAGTAATCGAAGCAGGAATAAGAAGACAAGAAGCCCAATAGATAGGAAGAGAGTAAAGAACCGAAGAAATAAGCTGAAGTCTTCCCGCATAAGAAAGAAATTTGTTTCTCCAATCACCTATTCTACATCTAACTTTATCAACAAGTCTTTTGCAATCGCGAATAAACAACCTTGTAGATATTAGGGGGATACCCAAATACCTCATTGGAAGTTTGCCTTCAACAAAGGGTAAAATGTCAAGAATTTTCCTTTTCACATTAGTCTTGACATTCCCAAAAAAAATATGACTTTTAGAGAAATTGGGATGTAGACCTGCCACCTTTGCAAACTCATCAAGACTATCTTTAATCACCCTAACCGAGGCTTTGTTTCCATGACAAAAAATCATAAGATCATCCGCAAAACAAAGATGCGTGAGTTTAAGATTCTTGCATCTCCAATGATACTTGAACAAAGGTTCATTCTTTATTCTCCTTTGAAAAATCAAATTAAAAATTTCCATCACCAAGGTAAAGAGATAAGGCGATAAAGGGCATCCCTGACGAAGACCTCTTTTTCCATCAAAATAGCCATGAAAAGAACCATTCATGCTAATCATATACGAAGGAGAACTCACACACTGCATTATCCACTTTATCATAGCCGGATGAAACCCAAAGTGAAAAAGGATATTCTGAAGAAAAGACCAGCTCACCGTATCATATGCTTTCTGGATATCCACCTTAAGAGCACATCTAGAAAATCCTCTATCTCTGTGATAACCCCTGACCAATTCTTGGGACAAAAGAATATTATCTGTGATGGATCTCCCCGGAATAAATGCAGATTGGTTATCAGCAACAATAGATCCTAAATGATTCCTTAGTCTTCCAACAATGATCTTGCTTATGCACTTGTAAATGACAGAACAACAAGAAATAGGTCTAAAGTCACTCACTTTCCCAGGAGAATTAACTTTAGGAACTAAAGCAATGACAGTAGCATTTATTTCTTTGAGAATTTTCCCACTAGCAAAAAATTCCTTAACAGCCAAGCAGAAATCCTCTCCAATAATAGACCACATAGATTTGAAAAATTTAGCCGAGTACCCATCCGGACCAGGGGCTTTATCATCATCTATGTCAAAAAGAGCAGCTTTAATTTCTTCATTTGAAACAATCTTGACCATCTCAACAGCTTCAATGAGATCCAGTTTTTTAATAAAGAGAGATTCAGGAAGAACAATCTCTTCGCAAGGAACCTCTTTACCAAGAAAATCCTGAAAATAGTCAACAAATTCTTTATAAACAGCCTCCCCTTCCAGCCATTCTCCATGACGATTCATAATGGCTTCAATTCTGTTTTTGTGCATTTTCCCTTTAACAATTCTGTGAAAAAATTTAGAATTGCTGTCGCCCTCCTTTAGCCAATGAACTTTAGCTTTTTGCTTTAAGAAAATCTCTTCCTTATCATGAGCTTTTTTGAATTCTTCAAGAAAAATAGCCTCCAGATCACGAAGATGAGAATTAGACGGATCCTTGTCCAAATCAACTTGAACCGCTTCCAGCTCTTTCCTGTACAGATTAACATTTTCCGAAAAATGCCCCTGCATCTTTAAGAGTTTGCGAATTGGCTTTTTTAGACTTTTAAGCTTTTGCGTTAAAATAAACATTTTAACACCTTGTATATCAATGTTCCAGTGCCTTTCAACAATGAATTTCAGATCAGGACATAGAGTCAGAACATTTGGGAATTTAAACGGAAGTACCCTAAAATTATTTCTTGAAGGAATTTTTATTATGACCGGACTATGATCGGATATCCCGTAAGGCAGAAAAGAAGCGCAAATAGAAGGAAAATGATCCAGAAGATTGGAATTGCCCATGACACGATCAAGTTTCTTCATAATTCCATTTAATCCTTTCGGCTTTTGATTCCAAGTAAAATTCAATCCATTACAATTAATATCTTGAATTTCAAGAGTATTAATGCATTCATGAAATTCCACCATCCCTTTAGTGAATTTGGAGGACCCAGCAGAACATTCACTAGGATTGAGAGTAACATTAAAATCACCCCCAATAATCCAAGGATCTTCATTGACAAGACCTTTATGATGCACAAGGGAAGACCATAAATCTCTTCTATCAACGTACTTGTTGGCAGCATACACAATGGAGCAGAAAACAAATTTGTTGTTTGAAGGAAACCAAACTTTGCAGTGAATAACTTGATCACAGTGATTAATCATGTTAACATCAAAGAGGAGAGGATTCCATCCCAAAATAATGCGGTAGGTACTCCCTAAATTACCCTTGACAGCAGTCCACTTCCAATTCCCAAAGACATTATCACACTTTTCATTAAGCTTATTCAAGCTAACTTGAGATTCAAGAATAGCTAATAAACTCAAATTATTCTCCTTAATAAAATTTTTTATTTCTTTTTGCTTAGGAGCCTGATTAAGACCCCTAATGTTCCAAATACCAAAATTAAGCGACATTGGAAAAGCCTTCCATGTTGGTATCATCCGAAGGGATACCTCCTATAACTTCCATTTGATCAACATTATCCAAATAATCAAGATCAATATCTTGCATACATTTCCTTGAATAATCCAATTGGTTGTCATCTTCCAAACCATTTAAAACCTCATATTTATTGCTAGATAAAATAATCGCAGGATCTTGAAATTTCTCAACTTTTGGAATTTTATCAAAGTTAGAGCTAATCTTAAAATCAACTCTAGACTTTGGAACATACTTCAGCCCATTGTCTATGTTTTTCCTGATAACAGGAGCCAAAATCGGATCCTTGAGAATAGGTGAAGTATGCGAGATCCCCTGCTCATTTTTCCCACCAGCACCATTCACTGCAATAAAATTCCTGCTCGAACCATTAGTACAATTACTATTCTGCCCCTGTTCGAAATTAAGACCAAAGGATCTTCCATTCACATTTTGATTCTTCCCATTTTGCCCCTGAATTCCTTTACCTTTGTTCCACTGATTACCGCCAAATTTGTTACCATTTTTTTCCAAATAATTTTCTTTTTGCCCCTGATTTCCGACAAAATTTTTTCCTCCATCATTCCCTTTTTGCCCCTGATTTCCAGCCATATTTCTAACCTGGTTCCTTCCATTTCCTTGATTTTTCCCTAACTGCCCTTGAGACAAATTCTGATTTTTCCCAAAATGCCCTTGGGCCTGATTCTGAATTTTAATCCCATATCCTTCCTTGTTCTTTTCTCCAGAATTTATTCCTTTGTTTCTTTTAACCACCGTTTGAAATCCATCTTTATCTTCTTCAACTTTTTTTGTGCTCGCAATAAGAACTTCCATTAAATCGATTTTAGTCCCTTCCTTATTTTGATTTTCAGATTCAGAATTTGCTATATCTTTGACCTCCTTAGCTAATAAAATGCCACAAGTATTGTCTTTATGCCCATAAACCTTGCAATGAGAGCATTTGGAAGGATTCCACGCATATTCAATTTTACATCTTGAAAGAATTCTTTCTCCTGTAGTGAGATCCGAAGAGTAAACTTGAACTTCCTTTAACCATTCCTTGGCTGCAGACATTTCAATCAGAATTCTCATAAACGCCGGTCTTCCCCAATGTTCTTGACACATTTTTGCTGTATGAGCATCAACATCCAGAGGTTTTCCTATTTCCCAAGCAATATGACTCAGCCCTGTTCCGTTCCAATATTCAAGTGGAACATTGTATATTTTTACCCAAACTGGAACTTTGTCATGTTGATCTTTAGCCGAGCTCACACCAGTGGTCCATCTTCTAACAACAAGGGCGCTATCAAAAATCATCCAAACTCCTCCCTCTAACACAGAATTCATGCCTTGTTCAGTGCTAAATCTGAAAAAATAAATTCCTTCATCATTCACCATTACTTCCTCCAATCCATGTTTTTTCCATGTGTTATGAGCAAACTTGTTAACATTAAAAAAATTAACATGTTTGTCAATGAAATATCCATAAAGGGTGGTCTTGAAGGGGCTGCAGCCTTTAAGTATATCACAAATTGGCATTTCCACAACTCCATCAGGTAATTCCGCATTCTTCTTAATCTTAGAAATGAGATTTGCTGCATTAAGCTTCTTCCCACTGACTTTTTCAGCATATGACACAGGTTCATTTATTTTTAAATCATCCGAACCCATTATGGGATCATTCAAATTCGCCTTATTCTTTATCTCCCCATTCTTCATTTGTTCCAGCATGTTTTCAGTGATAAGAAGCCCTCCATTACTGTTTCGAATGCTTCCTTTCTTATCCTCTTCTTCATCAACCATCATTTGGACATTATTGCCCTTGTCGTCCGGATCATCATAATTGAAATTGAACTCTCCTTTTTTTCCAATTTCAATATGTTTAAACTTGTTCGGGAAATGAAATTTAATCTCATTACAAACTTGTTCCAATTGACTACTCACCATCTCATCAATTTCAATTTTCCTTTTCTCTTTCTTTTGCTTAACCACATATTGAAGAGAACAAATTTCTTGAAGATCAACACTAACTGGTTCAATTAAATTCAGCTTTGGATCTCCTTCAGGGAATAGCTTAATCACAGTTTCTCCAACTTTTTGAAGGCCATCAGAAGCTTCAAGTTCAGATGAGATTTTCATATTAACCGAAGAAGGGAACAGAGAAGAAGAAGTTTTAATTGGAATTCGGTTCTTCCCAAAATTTGCTTCAGCCAATTTTTTAACTTTGCTAGTGCAAAGTTTACGAATTATTTTTTCTTTTTTCTTATCAGGCAAATCCTTCCAATTCAGCAGCATCTCATTCCTTTGACTGACCAAGGATATCTTCTTAACATCATCAATGGCATTCACCTTGTCTTCCTCAGCTTCTATTTCATTATTGTATTTCTTCTTCGTGAATCTCAATCCATGGACAAATCCTTCTTTTTCATTTACCGATAAACCATTCCAAAAAGCCATCATAGCATTTTTCTCTCCAATTCCACAAAATTGAGCAATATCTTTTTCAAATTCAGCAACAGGATGACTTAGAACATCAACTGAATCCATTTCTTCTTTAATAGAAAAATTCGATCCATGCAGAATAACAGAAGGAGAGGAACACTCGGTGTTAAGCGTACAGGGGATATCATGATTTTTCAAATTAGCGATATTAGGAGACATTTGCGAGTTCAGAATCAAACAATTAGGATTAAAATCTTCAATTTTCATACTAGAAGAAGAATCAGAGGCCATACTAACCAATTTGGAATTCTCGATAATACCAGCTTCGGACGGGATTATAGAATTGATCGGGATAGCTTCAGATTCAAACTTGTTGACAAGGGATGAGACCGATTTAGCTTGGGATGAATCAATAAATTGCTTGGAATCAGAATCCTGAACGAATTTGAGCTTATTCTTCACCTTCGCATTTTTTCCTTTTTTCCGCATTATTACCTCAGGTTCCAAATCAGGTGGAACACCCTCCATAGAAAAATCAAACAGTATCACACTATTAAGCAGGAGAAGAGGAACAAAATGAAATCAATTTTGTTGCAAACGGTTGCCGGAAAAACGATCGGTGCCGGAAAAACGGTTGGAAAACGAGGGAATCGCCAGAGAGGAGAGAGAAAACGGGTTTGGGTTTAGGGTTTAGGGTTTAGGGTTTAGGGTTTAGGGTTTAGGGTTTAGGGTTTAGGGTTTAGGGTTTAGGGTTTAGGGTTTAGGGTTTAGGGTTTAGGGTTTAGGGTTTAGGGTTTAGGGTTTAGGGTTTAGGGTTTAGGGTTTAGGGTTTAGGGTTTAGGGTTTAGGGTTTAGGGTTTAGGGTTTAGGGTTTAGGGTTTAGGGTTTAGGGTTTAGGGTTTAGGGTTTAGGGTTTAGGGTTTAGGGTTTAGGGTTTAGGGTTTAGGGTTTAGGGTTTAGGGTTTAGGGTTTAGGGTTTAGGGTTTAGGGTTTAGGGTTTAGGGTTTAGGGTTTAGGGTTTAGGGTTTAGGGTTTAGGGTTTAGGGTTTAGGGTTTAGGGTTTAGGGTTTAGGGTTTAGGGTTTAGGGTTTAGGGTTTAGGGTTTAGGGTTTAGGGTTTAGGGTTTAGGGTTTAGGGTTTAGGGTTTAGGGTTTAGGGTTTAGGGTTTAGGGTTTAGGGTTTAGGGTTTAGGGTTTAGGGTTTAGGGTTTAGGGTTTAGGGTTTAGGGTTTAGGGTTTAGGGTTTAGGGTTTAGGGTTTAGGGTTTAGGGTTTAGGGTTTAGGGTTTAGGGTTTAGGGTTTAGGGTTTAGGGTTTAGGGTTTAGGGTTTAGGGTTTAGGGTTTAGGGTTTAGGGTTTAGGGTTTAGGGTTTAGGGTTTAGGGTTTAGGGTTTAGGGTTTAGGGTTTAGGGTTTAGGGTTTAGGGTTTAGGGTTTAGGGTTTAGGGTTTAGGGTTTAGGGTTTAGGGTTTAGGGTTTAGGGTTTAGGGTTTAGGGTTTAGGGTTTAGGGTTTAGGGTTTAGGGTTTAGGGTTTAGGGTTTAGGGTTTAGGGTTTAGGGTTTAGGGTTTAGGGTTTAGGGTTTAGGGTTTAGGGTTTAGGGTTTAGGGTTTAGGGTTTAGGGTTTAGGGTTTAGGGTTTAGGGTTTAGGGTTTAGGGTTTAGGGTTTAGGGTTTAGGGTTTAGGGTTTAGGGTTTAGGGTTTAGGGTTTAGGGTTTAGGGTTTAGGGTTTAGGGTTTAGGGTTTAGGGTTTAGGGTTTAGGGTTTAGGGTTTAGGGTTTAGGGTTTAGGGTTTAGGGTTTAGGGTTTAGGGTTTAGGGTTTAGGGTTTAGGGTTTAGGGTTTAGGGTTTAGGGTTTAGGGTTTAGGGTTTAGGGTTTAGGGTTTAGGGTTTAGGGTTTAGGGTTTAGGGTTTAGGGTTTAGGGTTTAGGGTTTAGGGTTTAGGGTTTAGGGTTTAGGGTTTAGGGTTTAGGGTTTAGGGTTTAGGGTTTAGGGTTTAGGGTTTAGGGTTTAGGGTTTAGGGTTTAGGGTTTAGGGTTTAGGGTTTAGGGTTTAGGGTTTTTTTTTTTTTTTTTGGATAAAAGGGGAGACCCCTTGGCAAATTTTATTGAAAAGAAAAAAATTACAAAAGGAGAGAGAGCAACCGCCCCAAAAAAAAACTAACTACAAAACCTAACGAACAACTAAAACTAATCTAAACAATAATTTTTAAAAGGACAAAAAGACCTATCTAACAAAACCAACCAATCCACTTCCAAGTCCAACTCCAAAGCAAAGTATGAAACCAAACATAGCTTCCAAGGAAATAAACAATTAGCTCCAAATCAAAAATCTTCCATCTTGTGAAATCTTCAAAATCTTCAATCTTCAAGTAGCCATTAAACCTCCACCAAACCAAATCCCAAAAATTGGCCTCATACTCAAACAAATAATCCAAGGTTTGGATAATATCAATCTTACAAAACATCCAAGGAACTTCCAAATCAAGAGAATCATTGGCCAAATCAATCAAACCATCATAAAATTTCAAACTTCTCCAAACCAGAATAAATCCAAGAATAGCAATCAACTTTGAACTTTGAACTTTACTCTTCATGCAATACTTTCCATCCCTCTCCAAAAACCAATTGTTGAACTTCTTTCCAATCTTTACTTGAAAAACCCATATGCTCCAAAAAATAAGCCCAATATCCTTCACAAAATTCTTGAAACAATTCCTAAAATTGTCAATTAAATCTTCCAAAAATTTTTCAATATCCTCATTTGCTAAAGCAAAAATCTTCAAATTCCATGAAAGTATGTTGCTAAAACCGGGATGGCCAATCAAATTCCACCATTTCCAAAGAATCTTCAACTTTTCTCCAAATTCTTTCTTGCACAAACAATTCCAATTAATCTTCAAAAATTCTTCCAAATGAATAAACCAAAAATTACAAAATTGCCCTTGATGAGTAAACCATCTTCTTAACAAAAAAGAGCTTATAGGACCGAAAAAACCACAATCTTCAATGTCATAAAATTCCAATCCGCCAACACTCTTCTTAAAAATCACTCCAATGATGAGAAATCCGTCAATTCCTTTTTTAATGGGAATATTCCAAAAATACCCCTGAAGGTTAATTCCTAAATAATTAAGAATTGAACCTTCAAAATCCACATCAAAGGTAAAATTACCAATGATAACCGGGATAGACCGGTTTGCATTAAAAACTTGGTAAAACCAAGAAGAAAAAACGATCCAAAAGTGGTTGTTTTTATGAAAACAAGGGAAACAACCAACCCAGATGTGGTACAGTCTAAGGTTAACGTACCCAATCCAGTGTATTAACGGGTAAAAATCCCACCACTTGCTAATCGAACTAGCAGTGGCACCCACTAAAGTGGAGATTCCTAGTTGCCTAGGAAGAAGATTCCAACTAACGGGGATCAAACCCATTTGCTTTAAAAAATTGACCACTTCAAAGGAAAAATTCCAATGAATTCTGGGATAAACCAGAAAGCAAATACCAAGATAATAATCCCTAAGGATCCAAAAGTGGTTGTTTTTATGAAGACAAAGGAAACAACCAACCTGTTTGTGGTACAGTTTAAGGAAAACGTACCCAATCCGTGGTATTACCGGGTAATTATCCCACCACTTGCTAATCGAACTAGCAGTGGCACCCACCGAGGTGGAGACTCCAAGTTGCCAAGGAGGAAAACAACCAAGAATGGGAATCAAACCCATTTGTAGCAAAAGAAGTACCACTTCAAAGGTAAAACTACCAATGAAATCCGGGATAAACCGGATAGCATTAACTATACAAGCATTCCAATACAATAAAAAATGGTTGTTTTTATGTAAACAAAGGAAACAACCAACCTGAGTGTGGTACAGTTTAAGGAAAACGTACCCAATCCCTGGTATTGACGGGTAATTATCCCACCACTTGCTAATCGAAATAGCAGTGGCACCCACCGAAGTGGAGACTCCAAGTTGCCAAGGAGGAAAACAACTAATAATGGGGATAAGACCCATTTGCAAGAAAAAAACCACTTCTAGAAGAAAATTCCTCCAGAAAATCAGGATCAAACCGATATGCAAAGCAATTTTTAAAGGAAAATTGCTAAACCCAAACCCGTCAATTCCTTTAATCATTATTGTCCTCCTTTCCCACAGGAACACCCCACTTCCTTTTAACATCATTATCAAACCCCAAAAATTCTCCTTTTAGCCCAATTAGCTTGAGGCGAATTTCTTCAAAAATATTCAAAGCAATTTTCAACTCTTCGGTTCTTCCTTTTCTAAAGAGTCTGCAATTTCTTTCTCTCCAAATGTAATAAACAGAAGCAGCAAAAGCAATCTTCATTATAAAAATTCGAATGCTTTTCCCTTTAAACAAAATTTGAAATTCTTCAATTAACTCCTTCCATCCATGAGAATTGCTTCTTATCCCCACTTTATCCTTTACAATTTTCCAGACAAAAGAAGAAAAATTGCAATCAAAGAATAAATGGTTATGCGAATCAGGTTGAACATTGCATAAGGAACACTTGAGATTCTTATTTTTATCCCAAAATCTCATTCTATCTTGAGTCATCAATCTCTCCTGAATAGCCAACCAAAGAATAAAGCTAAATCGAGGAATGCTTTGCTTGAACCAAACAATATGAGCCCATGGAACCTTTTGACCACAATTGCTTAAATCTTTCCAGACTTGATGAATTTCAAACTCCACTTCTTGACCATTCCTTTTCCTCCAAAGGACTCTATCATTAACCAACAGATCAAGTTTCGGCAATTGAAAATCATTCAACTGAGGAATCAACGAAAGCCATTCGGAAGGCCAAAACCAGGAATTATCCATAATAACATCTTTCACTTTGTCTGTTATTCTAAATCCAGCATTAGCAATCTCTCTTGGAGAGAGGACATAAGAAAGGGCTCCAAGAGAATGCCAATCATCATACCACATGAAAGTATTCACTCCATTCCCAACCTTCGAGCAAAAATGATTTCTAAAATACGGCCTCAATCTGATCAAGTTTCTCCAACTCCAGCTCAGGTCTTGTTTTTCATGAACGTCCCAAAAACATCTCCCTTTAAGAACGTAATTTTTGATCCATTTCACCCAAATAGAATCAAAATTAGATAGGATCATCCATATTCTCTTGGAAAGAATCGTTTTGTTCCAAGCTCTTAAATTTCTCAAACCCAAACCACCATACTCCAATGGTTTACAAATTGAGGACCAAGCAACTTTAGCCCTTCCCTTCTTCGACTCATCACAGTCCCATAGAAAATTCTTCATTAATTTCTCTATTTCCTTAGTTATGGCAGCAGGGATAAGGAGACAAGACGCCCAGTACACAGGCAGGGAATAGAGAACAGAAGAAATGAGCTGCAATCTTCCAGCATAAGATAGGAATTTGTTCCTCCAGTCTCCTAATCTGCATCGAACTTTGTCAACAAGTCTTTTGCAATCACGAATGAAAAGCCTCGTAGAGATTAGAGGAATTCCCAAGTATCTCATAGGCAATTTCCCTTCAACAAAAGGGAGAGTATCCAGAATTCTACTTTTCACATTAGCTTTGACATTGCCGAAAAAAATGTGACTTTTAGAAAAGTTAGGATGAAGACCAGCCACACAAGCGAATTCTTCAAGACTCTCTTTAATAACCCTGACCGAAGCAGAGTTTCCATGGCAGAAAATCATCAAATCGTCCGCGAAACAAAGATGAGTAAGCTTAAGTTTCTTGCATCTCCAGTGATACTTAAAAAACGGCTCGTTTTTTATTCTTCTTTGAATTATCAGGTTAAAGATCTCCATAACCAAAGTAAAAAGATAAGGAGAGAGAGGGCATCCCTGTCTAAGACCCCTTTTCCCAGCAAAAAAACCATGATAAGACCCGTTCATACTGATCATATAAGAGGGAGTACTCACGCATTGCATGATCCAATTAATCATTGCAGGATGGAATCCAAAAAGAAAAAGAATATCTTGAAGGAATGACCAGCTAACTGTATCATAAGCTTTTTGTATATCCACCTTAAGAGCGCATCTAGAAAAGCCACGATCTCTATGGTATCCCCTGACAAGCTCTTGCGAAATAAGAATATTGTCCGTGATTGATCTTCCAGGTATAAAAGCAGACTGATTTTCATCAACCAAAGAACCCAAGTGATTTCTTATTCTAACAACTATCACTTTGCTGATACATTTATAAACAACCGAACAGCAAGAAATGGGTCTAAAGTCGCTCACTTTTCCAGGAAATTCAACTTTAGGAACTAAAGCAATAGCAGTAGCATTGACTTCTTTTAGGATTTTCCCATTCGCAAAAAATTCTTTAACAGCAGCACAAAAATCTTCTCCAATGACCGGCCACAAGGACTTAAAAAATTTGGCCGAAAACCCATCAGGTCCAGGTGATTTGTCGTCATCGATATCAAACAGGGCCTCTTTAATTTCATTATTGGTCACAATTTTGATCATCTCAGCAGCTTCAATAAGATCTAATTTTTTGGAAAACAAAGTATTGGGCTGAACAATCTCACCGCAGGGAACTTCATTACCTAAAAAATTCTTGAAATATTCCACAAATTCTTTGTAGATCTCTTCTCCTTCCAGCCATTCACCATCATTGTTCATGATAGCTTCAATACGACTTTTATGAACTCTCCCTTTAACCATTTTGTGAAAAAACTTTGAATTATTGTCTCCATCTTTAAGCCACTGAATTTTAGCTTTTTGTTTTAAGAAACATTCCTCCTTTTCATAAGCTTTTTTGAGTTCCCCAAGAAAAATAGCTTCCAAATTGCGAAGATCAGAATTAAAAGGGTCCTCATCCAAATCAGCTTGAACCATTTCCAATTCTTTACGAAAATGAGACACATTATCCGAAAAATGCCCCTGTTTCTTTAACAATTTTCGAATCGGCTTCTTGAGATTTTTGAGTTTTTGAATTAAAGCATACATCTTAGTTCCTTGAATATCAGTGTTCCAGTGATTTTCAACCAGCACCTTCAAATCAGCATTTAGAGTAAGAACGTTAGGGAATTTGAAAGGAAGAACCTTGAACTTGGCTTTCAACGGAATTTTAATAACAATGGGACTATGATCAGACAGCCCATAAGGAAGAAACGAGGCAAAAATAGAAGGGAAGAGATCCATCAAGCTGGAATTGCCCATAACACGATCCAATTTCTTTAAAATGCCATTATTTCCTTGAGGTTTTTGATTCCAAGTGAAATTCAAACCATTGCAGTTAATATCTTGAATTTCAAGAGTATTAATGCACTCGAGAAACTCCACCATCCCTTTAGTAAACTTAGACGTTCCAGCAGAACTTTCATTTGGATTAATCGTGACATTAAAATCCCCACCAATGATCCACGGATCCTCACGAACTAATCCTTTGTGATGCACAAGAGAAACCCATAATCCTCTTCTATCTATGTATTTGTTGGCAGCATACACAATGGAACAAAACACATATTTATTATTTGAGGGAAAACTAACTTTACAATGTATAACTTGATCATTGTGATCAATCAAGTTAACATCAAAAAAATTAGAGTTCCATCCCAAAATAATGCGATAAGTATGACCAACCTCTCCTTTATTAGCAATCCACTTCCAATTCCCAAAAATCTTTTCACACTTCTCATTGATTTTATTAAAGCTAACTTGAGATTCAAGTATAGCTAATAAACTCAAATTATTTTCCTTAATTAAATTTTTTATTTCTTTTTGTTTAGGGGACTGATTTAGACCCCTAACATTCCAAATTCCAAAACTAATCGTCATTGGAAAAGCCTTCCATGTTGGTATCATCCAATGGGATACCTCCAATAACTTCCATTTGGTCAACAGAATCCAAATAATCAAGGTCAATTCCTTGAATACTTCTTCTAGAAAATTCCACTTGATTATCATCTTCCAAATCCTTTAACACATCAAATTTGTTGCTGGACAAAATAATCGCAGGGTCTTTAAAATTCTCAACATTTTGTATTTTATCAAAATTGGAACTTATCTTACTATCTTCTCCAGAATTTGGGACATACTTCAACCCGCTACCAGCATCTTTTCTCTTTTCAACATTCAAATTCTGTCCCTTATTATAAGAAAACACATGAGCAATCCCTTGAGAATTAATTCCACCTGTATTACTCCCAACATAATTAGACCTGTTCGAAAAATTGTTGCTTTTACTATTCTGCCCCTGCTCAAATTTAAATCCATTATTTCTTCCATTCGCAGTTTGATTTTTCCCATTTTGCCCCTGAATTCCTTTACCCTTATTCCATTGATTGCCACCAAAATTATTTCCATTTTTTTCAAAGTTGTTCCCTTTTTTCCCCTGATTTCCGACCATATTCCCACGTTTTTCCAAACTATTCCCTTTTTGTCCCTGGTTTGCAACATAATTTCCAGCCGTGTTTTTTCCAATTCCTTGGTTCTTCCCATTTTGCCCTTGAGAAAAATTCTGATTTTTGATTCCAAGATCTTCCTTTTTCTTTTCACTCAAATTTATTCCTTTATTTCTTTTCACCACCGTTTGAAACCCATCATTATCTTCTTCAACATTTTTTGTGCTTGCGATAAGAACCTCCATCAGGTCAACTTTTTTGCCATCATTTTTCTGATCATCTAAATTAGAATTTTCTATATCCTTGACCTCCTTAGCAAGTAAAATTCCACAAGTATTATCTTTATGCCCATAAACCTTGCAATGAGAGCATTTGGAAGGGTTCCAAGCATAATCAATTTTGCATTTTGACAGAATTCTTTCTCCTGTGGTGAGATCCGAAGAATATACATG